>NC_057812.1:410500824-410501651 GCF_018294505.1 Triticum aestivum
GTGGGCGGCGATCACGTCTCCGGTTGGGGCACGTCTGGGTGGCGGCTGCGTCTCCGGTGGGGGGCGGGGCGGGACGGCGGCAGCAGCGCCGGTTGGGGCGGGAGGTGGGGATCAGGATCGGGGAAAGTGCTGGATTGGGATTTTTTTGTTCTCACAGTCGGCTCGGTAGTTCGGGAACATCTGCATCGGGCCCTTATAGGGCCTGACGTGATCCAAATAGTTATTATAATTCTAGGATTAAAATAGTGTTGTCCTCTCTCTCTCTCTCTCTCTCTATATATATATATATATATATATACACACACACACACACACACACACATATATATACCCTTCATGCCCATTTTAGACCAAACCCAAAATCCTAGGACTTTTGTTTCCGCTAGCCGCCGCCACCTATAGTCTCCTTCCTCCTCGGATCAGCCGCCGCCTCCACCCGGTCTCCATCCACCTTGGGATCCGCTCTTGATTCAAAAATTCACCACTTCCCTCCTGTCTCCTCACTGAATGGAGCCTCTGAAGCCGCAGCTCCCCACCGCGGAGTCCCTCGTTGCCGGCCACCAAAGCTCTGCCCGCTAGCCAACGGAGGACCTCCTCACGCTCTCTACTCCTTCGTGCCCCGCGCCTCCCCGTGCTCCTCCTCGCCTCGCTGTCCGGCGTCGCCGCGGGCGACCGAACCAGCTAGCAAGAGGAGCTCCCATGGCGCCCGATCCAGGAGGCCTGACCTCCCATCGCTCGTCGACGCCTCAACCGGAGCAGGACCCCGTCGCCCTCTCCTTCATGTTTCCCTCCATTTTCTCTCTTCTTCAACTCACCTCGAGCTCCCT